>NW_026896967.1:0-26813 GCF_033153095.1 Gastrolobium bilobum
CAATGAAAGGAAGGTAAAACCTTATTAGGTTAAAACTTCCTCCAAACGCGCACACAAGTTTCATGACAAAGTGCAAGGAAGAGACTCCAATATTTTACAGAATAGAAAAAGGACGAGGAGGGTAGTAACCCTCAAAGGTTATCAACTTTTAAAGCAACTTCCTCTGATTATGCCAAAACATCTTATGACGGTAAGGTACGCTGAAAGCATTTTGTTCTAAAGTAGATATTCATTTAAGGAAGGTATATCTTAAAGGATAAAGAGCCACAACATTCTACGAAATGATACATGCATAGTATGTAGTCATAAAGCATCCTCATAAAGGAACAAGATAACTTATATATTTCAAACATAATATGAAGCCATCGCGGCTTACACAACATCAGCAATTACATTGTCAAGAAACTACCATGTTAGCCATTGTTTGAAAAATATATGGAACAACCTCATTTACAAATCAAGTTCTAAATAAATCAATACATAAAAATTCAAATTGTTTGGATAGACATGTCCTGAGGATCTTCATTCACTCCTGCTAGATCCTCACCATCAGTAGCTAGCCCTTGAGGGGTTGGCTCTTGCACGGATGGCGCGATGGTCTCCATATCCATCGCGCTGACTAAATCTACCAGAACTTCTTCATCGTAGTCATTCAAGGTCATTAATTGACCATTCTTAACATAGTAGAGGTAATGGATATTGTCCAACTTGACCGTGGGGTTGAAGACACACACTTGCTTAATGATATTTGTATAAGTCCCCTCAGCTTCCTTTTCAAATAAACCTTGAAATTATGCGACTTCGCTGTTCAAGTGAGCCTTCTCTTCTTCCCACGAATCATCATTCCCTACAAGCTCCATGACACGCTTTGACAGATTGGTTTTTTCCGTCTTCAGTTCTTCATTATTTTTTTTTACCTTTTTTAATTCCTGCTTCACTTTCGCCATCTCGTCTTTAGCCTTCTTAAGCTTTTCTTCAAAATTGGTGTGCTGGAGGAAGAGTTCACCCTTTAGATCCACAATACGCTCCTTCAGATAGCCAACCGATCCTGCCACATAGAAAATGATACCTTAAAATGGTTGCAACCAAATTTTTAAACATGTAACGCAAATAATAAATACTTACCAAGCACAGACATGATGAACTGGTTGGCAATGCTCAATTTCCCAGCGGTCGACAGCCACTTATCCATTGGGAGTTTTTCAATTCGGGACCTATCTCCTTCCCCTTCGCATACATATCTGCGTCAAAGTCCCAACCATCCCCTACATAAACCAGCTTTGGAAATTTTGCATCACTCTCTGGGGACTTTCTCTTCTTCCCCCGTGCTGAGTCTTCTATTTCTTTCTTTTTGGGGGACGAAACTTGGGTAGCTGCCACAGGCGCATTGGGTGACTTCATATGCACAGCAGTAACCTGGCCTGATTCATCCCCCGCTGAGGTAGCAGTATTGGGTAGCACAATAGGTGTCGAAGGGCTAGCATCTTCTACAACCCGCATTATCGCTATCTTCTCCAACCTGGTTAAGGAGGAAACCATTGAACTATCTGCAACAAATCAAAGAGCTCGCGTTAGACATATACAAAAGCGCAATCAGATAAATAAATTCTTTCAGATAACCCTACAACAAATAAAAGTTAAATTACCCAAAAAGGCTCGAATATCTTCGTCAGTATATTCATTCAAAATTGTATATGTGCTTAAGTAACCCGAATCATCTGATGCTTCATGCGCAATGTTACATAAAGTAGTCACCATGTGTTGTTCAAGATCACTCAGGTCATCAAAGTTATAACTCAATTTTCGACCCTCTAATGGTTGTTGGGTCCAGTATAATGGAAAAATAGGAGAATTGTCTTCTCTGTTCAAGAAAAATGGTTGGGAATCTGCGGTGGGTAAAATCTTAAAATAGTCCGTAGACCACTTGTGTACCTTCCTTTGATAGGAAGAGCAGAATTTCCACTTATCCTTCCCTCCGAGAGAGACCCACCTGGAATGTGGCCCCATCACGTTAAACAGGAACAAAAAAGACTCTGGAGATTGAAACAAATTGTACGCCTGACACACCATCTCGTATACTCGTATTAAAAATCCCAGGCGTTGGGCGTCAATTGTGAAGGCGCCACATTTATATGCGCCAGCAATCTACAAACAAATGAGGAGAACGACAGACGAACTCCTAGTGATAGAAAAAAGTGGGCATACATCATCATGTAATGCCTAGAAGATCCCTCAGCGCGCGCTGAACAAACGCGTTCGTTTAAGGGGATGACATCTATTTTCCACTGGTTATCAAAAGCTTTGTCAGGGGTGATGTGGATGGCAACCTTTAATTGTGCCAATCCTTCTGGAGAGCTATAAATGGAAGCAGTATCCAATACAGTATCCGCTACCCAGTTCATGGATTCTCCATCCCGAAGAATAAGCTTGACCGGGGATTCATCAGGACCAATTTGAAGCGCTTTCTTCTTCGCCTCAGGATTAATCTGTAGAGCTTTTTTCTTTGTATCAGGATTTAGCTTTTGCTTTTTTCCAGCCCCACGCCTTGCCATGATCTCTTTAATTTTAGGCGAAACGAAATCTGATTTAGAAGAGGAGGAATTAGTGGAAGCAGAAGAAGAAGAGACAGTAAATGCAGATTTATGATTTTCAAAATTCCTTTTCTTATAAGGATATCCTGCTGGGTATATTACATTTAAGGGCAGGGGACTTGGACTTTTTTGACCACAAAGATCTCGCACGATAGGAGAAGAGGTATCGCGTGATGAAATTGAAGGGGACGATTCATGGTTTAATGTATTTACAGACCTATAACTACAATCAGAACTCGACGAAGAGTCACTCGAAATCAAAATGAGACCAGTCATTTTAAGGGAAATTTTTGGAAAAAGAGATGAACTTTGTTGAGAAAGAGTTTTCGCGATTAGGTTTTCGCGAAGACGAACCAAATTCAAAATGTCGAACAGAAGGCGTACGATTATCATTTATGATTACTTTCTTCCAGGGAGCGGCACACTTGTCATCAAGCCATGCTTCCCCGGTTCCAAACGACCTCGACCTAGGTAACGACCTAGATGGGGGACTGGATGAGCCAGACCGCTCAGATAATCTGATAAAATTCACAAATTTGCCTTTATCAGACATATCCCAAGCTCAAAGTAAAAAATGAAACAGACGAAGTAGTAAAACAGGATGAAGAGCATACCCGAGATTTATACTTCAGATAAACTGACCAAGAGCAGGACGTGTCGACATCGGAAGAGCAAAGGAAGCAAATGAGTGCTAAGGGAAGAAGGATCTCTTACAGTCACGATGAAGTGTTTTCCCTCCAAACCAAATAGCTCAGTACAAATATGAAAGCTTTACCAAACGGCTACCCAAAAGGTTAAAAATGTGTTGAGTAAAATGGATTAAAAGGGACAACTGGGGAGAAGATAAAACATTTACACTTCAAAATAGCCCACGCTTGTCATTAAACACCCACGTAATTGCGGTAGCATTAAATGCTTCTGACAGTTAACATCTAATCAACCATTTTTAAGCGGCTAAATCGTGACAACTCTTCAACATGATCATTGCGGCATCAAATGATCGCGCCGAAAAAAAAAATCTATTGCGCACTAACATATATATATACCTCACAGCTTTGCCACATGTCAAAACTGTAAGCTAGGGGGAAACTCATCTAGATAAAATATAGTAGGCCCAATAAAGGCCCAAAGACATACAACGGAGCCCAATCTCACAAGGGCCCAGAACTAAGCACGATGGCCACCATCGCGCACGACGCAACGCGATGTCTCCATCGCGCATGAAAATGCCCTTTGGTATAAACTTCAGAGGTAAGGAAGCTATCTTAAGAACTAATACGAACCCACCGCCCCTTTGTCTAATAAACAGAGGACAACACCAGCTCGCCGCTACTCTATCAAGATAGCGTGGCATTAAGAGATAAGGATATAGCCAAACTTGCAGCCCATAAATAGCCAATCAAAGGTCATACAGCCTTCTAAAGGCAGCAACATAACTGCTATATAAACAGAGGGTACTGACACGAGCTGTCGAACTCGCGCAAATTAAAAATTATTTTTTTATTAGGGTTCAGAAAATTTGTAGTAGAGTGGAAACCCTAAGTCGTCTCTCTCAAGGAAATTGCTTGGATAAAAATCGTTTATCAAAACAGAAATTAAAAGGGGGGATTTTTGAATCTTGGTTGAATAATTTAAACGGCAGAATATGAAATTGGATTTAAAATTCGTAATTAAAAATAACCAACCTAAGGTTTGGGTTCCGTGGACGTCTTTCCTCGGATAAGAAGATATCAGAATCGTGATTGATTTGTCAATCGGATCAGAATCCTTATTTCCAATTGACAACCCTCTCTAAGCGATCGCTTAGCATTTGATCAAAGACAATGTTTCTACTCATACAATCGCAGAGTATCAGCCCGCTTGATTTAAGGTCATAGGGTCAATCAACCTAATCATCAAATCTGATGATTAATCCCTTTCCATAATCGCAATCGCGAACCTCAGATTGAATATCCACGATCGCACGATATCAATCTGAGTTGGGAAGGGAAACAAAACTGATTTGAAATAAACGCAGATCCTCAAGACTAATCCATGGAATCCATTACCCTTAGGTTGATTAAAAGGTTCTTAGCCTCGCATGGCTAAGGTAAACATGATTGAAATAAAAAGAAGAAGAAGAAGAAAAAGATGAAGAACGCTCCAGAGAAAATACTTTGATCCTCAATTTTGAAAATTACAGAATGACTACAATGTTTCCTACTCTGCCGTCATATACCCCTACCCAAAGCGGGTTAGGGTTCAGTTCTGACCGGCCCATATGTCTAAAATACGAAATAAAATACATAAAATAAAATAAAACTTCAGCAAAACGTGTCCGACTTGGCGCACGAAATCGACTAGCTTCCAATCCGAATTGGGCTTCGAGCTATTCATAAGAATTGTATCCCTTTGTGTTATCTGAAAAACCCAACAAGAATGGAGTCAATCCGACAACTGTGGACCAAGATATGGCCAAAATACAGAAGTAACGTAAAGCTGAAAAATTCTGACGAAAATAAATTAAACCCAATCAAAAACTAAAAATGTAAATTAACTCAAAACATCATTATTTTATTCAAATAAATCCTAAAAATACTAATCAAGAGTAACAAATAAGTGTAATAAAATATGAGTTATCAGGTACATGCCTAGGTATGATAATCTAATTCAGTAAGAATTCACATACACTTGCAGCTGATACTGACTTAAGCATCGAAGTATCATTGCAGGTACCCCTTATCCAGTCTCAACTATCGCGCCAACATAGATCCAGAGAACACTTATCATCATCAACAACCTCCTGCCCAAGAAATAGAACATCTTCATCAACCGTTTGTGATTAGGCTCGATATACTTTGGCCAGCCCATATTGTATTTGATCTGATCGGCTAGCATGCACTCTCATTTATTGGGTGCAGGGTTCAAGACAGCCCAACCAGTTCAACCACCTTATCATTGTGAGAAGATTCTAGAAAAAGGTAGAGGGTTTCCCTCACCTTTATATATACACTCTTGAAGACCTTTGTATAGGTCAGAGAGATTTTGAAAAAGCTTAGAGCTGAGTGAATTTGAAAATACATCTAGAGAGAAGATTGGGAGTTAGACCTTTTTCGGAAAGCTTGAGAAGACCACCATTATTGGTGATGCTTGATTGTACCTCTAGTGAAAGACTAGGGAAGCTTGACTCTTCGTAATCTTCCTCTAGTGTCCGGTGTTTTTACTTCTTCACATTGAGGAAGGTTTTCCACATTAAAACTGGACTATATTCTTCTATGTCTCTCTCATATGCGTTTTTTATTTTCTGCTGCTAGCTGGCCAATCTCTGATATTGCCGAGCTCCTAGCTCGACTTGCTTACTTGCTTTCGCGCCAACTTTGAGGGGCCGACTTGTCCCAACACGAAGCACTTTAACAAATTAAAAAGTTCCAGCATAATAGCTCATAAGAAATGCTCTTGTCAATATGTATGATAGAAGCTCCAATTGGGCTCCCCATTTGTTCAGCAACAAGACCTATGTTTTAGTTATATGTAAAAGGGCTCCAATGGTATTTTTTTGGGGGAAAATTGTCTAAAATAGAAAATTGAAAGAACTACGATTTTAGTAAATATTCATAATCATGCCAGAAAACCCTCTATGATTTTGCTTTGAATCACTTAGCCACCTATGTTTTTTTTATCACTTGCACACCGATAAAATTTTTTCCATCCAAGTCCTTACCTAACACTGTTAAAAAATTGATAAATATGCTCATTTTACCCTTTATATCATCTTGCTCCTAACGGGTGGGGTTTTGTCAAGGCATTTGAATGTTTTTGCACCTATTTAGATTTATCCCATTTTGTTCCGTTTTTCTTCTACTTCTTCTCCGTTTATAATTTCAGCACTAGGTGTGAGCCTCCAGAAAGAAAGGGCTGGACTAACATATGTGGTCGCCCTTCAAAGAAGCTTTTTAATGTTTTTAGCGATTCTTTTAAAATTTCAAGGACCAATATTTTAAAGTAGTGACCCAAGTTGGGCAGTGACCCTGGTTCCTTTCCTCGGCTGAATGGGTAAAAGGGAAGTTCCCTCTTTACTGGTCGCGAGATCATCACGACTTTGCTCCAATGAGCTATCGTAATAGACCCACATCAACCAACTTCTCTCTCTTACCCCATTGGTATTCTCAGTTGAGCAGTACCCACACTTACAGGTCAAGTAAATCAAGTTTGGTTATCATATCCCTATCTCTATTTTAGCCATGTGTATATTCCCTTTTCACTTGAACCCACATTTTTTTTGAAAAAAAACCCCCACGACATTTTTCATTTTTGTTGCAACCCATTCATCCCATCTCGACACACCCACCATCACATAAAAAGGAATAGAATCAATAATTGTTAGCTTGTATTCTCTTTGTAATTGTGCACACCTTGTCTTCCCACCTTCTACAGTCACATGAGTAACACACACACACACACACTAGTTCTTGTATTGTTACTTGAATACTTTCTTAGTGAGTTCTTGTGTCCTATATTGCTTTTTGTTATTGTCTGGGTTATGTTGACTTGTTCCTCATGATAGTTTGTAATGGGTATTTCCTTTGGATTGAAGTATTTCTGCATTCTATGGTGTCATTTAAAATGGTCATCTGAGCTTTTATGGAATTGTGTTTAAGCTGAGACATGGTGGTTTTATTCGAGATAAGCTCATTTAATGGTTTCCTTAATCTTGGGCTTTATTGTGAGATACTTTTAATAGACATTTATGTCGTACATATTGTATTGTGCTATTTGAGCTTATAAGATTCCATCCGGGTAACTATTTTGTGGTTTTAATAGAGCTAAACTTTGTCTCTGGTTGTGGATTGGTAAATTAAGTAGTGATTTTTCCCTATATTATGGCTATGAATGACTGATCTCATGTTATTTCTGGATTTTCTTCCATTGCTGATAGTTCATCTTCATTTCCATTTCTCTACTGATTTTTTTTTTGCAGTGGAAAATGGCGTCTAAAGAAAGCCATAAGGTAAGACACAGAGCTATAAAAAGCAAGGGAGTTTAGTAACCTACACCAAATCTGTTATTTCACAGGCCCTATAACTGGTGCTCACACACACAAGATACACACACAATTCTCTGAATATACCTCTATTGTATTACTGATTCTACCAAGCCACTTTTCAAGAGTTACAATGAGCTATTTATAAGCAATAGCAAATGATTAAGAATAATAATGACCAACTTAGGAAATCTAAACACAATAATTGTCCACTAACAAATAGCTAGGGACACACCTCTTCACCATAAACCTTTCATTTTTCTATTTTCTTTTTATTTAATTTAAAACTTATCCAACAAAACTCCTCCATAAACTTTAAATTCTTCGACCATCCTTCATCCCAATCTTCTTTTTGAAATTTTCTAACAGTAACGTTGGCAACGGCTTCGTAAATATGTCACCCACTTGATCTCGGCTTGCAACACGAGTGAGCTCCACCTTTCCTTCCTTGACTTGATCTCGGATGAAATGAAACCTGACATCTATATGCTTACTCCTCTCATGGTTGACCGGGTTCTTTGCTAACTCGATTGCAGATTTGTTGTCAACCCGAATCTCAGTTGGGCCGACTTGTTCTTGCTCCATTTTACTCAATAGATTCCTCAGCCACATTGTGTGACAAATGCACCAGGAAGCAGCAACGTACTCGGCTTCACATGTGGATAAAGTCATAATAGGTTCCTTTTTTGACACCCACGTGAATGCCGTGTTTCCCATAAAAAACACATAGCCAGCCGTGCTCTTCCTGTCATCAACATCTCCACACCAGTCGCTATCTGAATATCCCACCAGCTTGTACTTGTCCGACTTCGAATATTGAAGTCCTTGCGAGATTGTACCTTGAACATATCTTAGTATCCTCTTCGCCGCCCTCCAATGTGTGTAGCTCGGATCTTCCATAAACCGACTTATAATCCCAACACTTAGACACAAGTCTGGCCTCGTACAAGTTAAATACCTCAAACATCCTACCAGACTTCGGTAATTACTCGGATCAACTTTTTCTCCTCCATCATACTTCGAAAGTTTTAAGTCGGGTTCCATAGGAGTTGAAACCGGATTGCAATATATCATTTTGAACCTTTTCAGAATATCTTTTGCATAAGCTTCTTGAGATACAAAGATCGAGGATTTGTCTTGTCTGACTTCCAGACCAAGGAAGTATCTCATCAGACCGAGATCCGTCATCTCGAACTCTTTTATCATTTTCTTCTTGAAGTCTTGTACCATCCCTTCATCATTTCCCAAGAGAATTAGATCATCAACATATAAAGCAACCAGTAAAATATTACCTTCTTTCTTCTTCACATACAGGGCATGTTCATATGGACATTGCTTAAATCCGTCCTTCTTGAAATAAGAATCAATACAGGTATTCCAAGCTCGCAGTGCCTGCTTCATCCCATACAAAGCCTTCTTCAGCCTTAACACTTTTCTTTCTTGTCCGACTTTCATGAAACCTAGAGGTTGTTCGAGATATACCTCCTCCTCAAGTACACCGTTTAAGAACGCTGATTTTACATCCATTTGATAGATCGGCCATCTAATCTGGGCTGCATGTGAGATCAACAATCTAATTGTCTCCATCCTCACTACGGGTGCAAACACCTCGTCATAATCTATTCCAGCTTTCTGGTTATACCTCTTTGCTACTAGCCGGGCTTTGAATCGCTCAATCTCCCCTTTAGCATTCATCTTCTTCTTATATACCCACTTAACACCAATGGGCCGACTTCCTTTTGGTAGCTCGGGTAATTCCCATGTCTTATTCCGCTCAATGGCTTTTATCTCTTCTTCCATGGCAGATTTCCATTTTTCATTTCGAACAACTTCCTCAAAGCTCAAATCCTCAGAATCTGCTAACAAGCAAACGAGATGTGCTTCGTTAGTTGAGTCATACAAGTCTTGCAGGCTTCTCATTCTCGGTTGTCTCTGTTCTTCTTCGTCATCAGAAGCTTCCGAATTTGCCGGGATATAGGTCGAAGGATGTCCGACCTCAATTGATATATTTCCGGGTTCCACATTGACCCCGGACGTACTATTCCAGTCCCACTCATCTTCTTCATTCACTTTCACATCTCGGCATACCAACACTCTTTTATTGACGGGATCCAACAACTTGTATCCCTTCGTCTTTTCATCATATCCAATAAACACAAACTTCTTACTCTTATCTTCAAGCTTCATTCTGAGCTGGTCCGGTATATGTGCATATGCAACACTACCAAAAATCTTGAAATGAGCCACTGATGGCTTTAGACCACTCCATGCTTCCTGTGGGGTTTTATCATTCACACTTGAATGCGGACATCTATTTTACACGTACACAGCACATTGTACGGGTTCTCCCCAAAACTCCTTAGGCATATTCTTAGTCTTCAACATAGTACGCACCATATCCAAGATAGTCTGGTTTTTTCTTTCAGCAACTCCGTTCTGCTGGGGCGAGTACGGTGCGGTCAGGAACCGCCTTATCCTATGTTCTTCACAATACTTCTTGAAAGTTGTCGACACGTACTCCCCACCTCAGTCTGAACGGACCGATTTGATGTACCTCCCAGTACCATTCTCTATCATTACTTTAAATCTTTTAAATGCCTCTAGCACCTCGGATTTTTCCTTCAGAAAATACACCCAAGCCTTTAGACTAAGATCATCAATAAAAGTTACAAAATACTTCTTACCACTGAAGGACCCCAGAGTTATGGGTCCACGCAGTCGGTATGTATCAACTCCAAAGGCTGCTTAGCCCGGTATCTTGCCATCCTTTGGAACGGGCTTCTTGCATGCTTACTCAGCACACAGTCTTCACAGAAATTTCCACCAGAATTAATCTTTGGCAGTCCTACTACCATGTTCTTCTTCATCAGTTCGGCTAGACCACCGTAATGAAGGTGTCCAAACCGTCGATGCCATAGAGACATCTTATCCTCCACCTCGTCTTGCAGACTGCTGACCTCCACGCTCCTCAAACTCAGCTTGTACATTCTATTCTTTTCCATCTGAACTCGGGCTATCAGACGCTCTTGTTTATCTTTCAATAGTAGAACTCGATCTGTCATGAGAACCGAGTAACCTTTCTCCATCAACTGTCCAATGCTCAAAATGTTACTTTTGAGCTCGGGCACATAGTACACATCCCGAATTGTTCCAACCCGTCCATCCTTTTGTAGAAAGCAGACCGTACCACGACCTTTCACATCAATTTTGGACGCGTCTCCAAAAGAGACATGTCCGGCTTCCACCATTCTCAATTCTTTGAACAAATGTTTGTAACCACACATGTGATTACTGGCACCAGTATCCAAGTACCACTCTGTCTCACTCTTCGAGCTAGTTTCACCATGTACTAACATCAGAACTCCTCCATCTCTTATTTCTCCTTCTGCAACAAAGTTTGAAGTCTCGTCAACTCTCATTTCATCTCGGCAATCTTTAGTGAAATGCCCAACTCAGCCACAGTTGTAGCATCTGTCCGAGTTGCAATCCTTTGAGTAGTGACCATACTTGCCACACTTATAACATTCTACATTACTTTGATTCGACCACCGTCCTCTTCCACCTAGGCCACGTCCTCTACCTCTCCAGTTTTGCTGACTCGTCTCAGCTCTTTCTTCATGTTTCACCTCCTGACCTCGGCCACGACCACCTTGGCTATTTCCACGTCCATGACCTCTACCACAGACATTCTGAGAGTACAGCACCTTTTCATCCTTAATTGTTGCTTTTGTCTAGAGTGCTTGCTCAAGAGACTCCTCCTTCTTTTTCTTCTTGCGCTGCTCATGCGCTTCAAGAGAACCAGCTAGCTCTTCAACAGAGAGCGTAGCCAAGTCCTTAGACTCCTCAATTGCACATACCACATTTTCGAAGTCGTCTGTCGATGACCTCAGAATCTTTTCAACAACTCTGGAGTCGGTCAACACCTCTCTATTCCGTTTTAACTGGTTCACCATGGTCTGAACCCTGGTGATGAAGTCTGACACTCTTTCGATTTCCTTCATCTTCATCCCCTCCAACTCTCCTCGAAGAGTTTGAAGTCTGACTTGCTTAACACGGTCCGCGCCTTTGTAGACTGTCTCCAATATATCCCAGGCCTCATTTGCCGTCATTACGCCTCCAATCTTTTCAAGACCACCGCTTTCTTCAACAGCTTGAAACATCATAAATAGTGCTGCTGCATCCTTTGTTCTCGTCGCACTCAACTGCTTGAGTTGATTTGCTGAATATCCTTCTGTTGTTTCAGGTTCTACGAACCCATTTTGCACTAACCCCCAACTGTCATAGGCTCTTAGAAGAGCCTTCATTTGGATGCTCCAGTTTTCATAGTTCACCTTTGTCAGGCGGGGCACTGGCAGACCATTACTCATATTCTCCGTTGGCTCAATCTCTGATACCAATTTGTTATTTCACAGGCCCTATAACTGGTGCTCACACACACAAGATACACACACAATTCTCTGAATATACCTCTATTGTATTACTGATTCTACCAAGCCACTTTTCAAGAGTTACAATGAGCTATTTATAAGCAATAGCAAATGATTGAGAATAATAATGACCAACTTAGGAAATCTAAACACAATAATTGTCCACTAACAAATAGCTAGGGACACACCTCTTCACCATAAACCTTTCATTTTTCTATTTTCTTTTTATTTAATTTAAAACTTATCCAACAAAATCTGCAGTTGTCTCTCCACCACTAGTTTCAGCCAGAGTGGCGAAGAGAAAGATAAAGCTCAATGAAAATAAGTTGCCTATTCATTACGAGCGAGGTTTCCAGCTTGTAGAACTTGATCTTTTCACCAAGATTTATGTTAAATCTCATGTGAAACCATTGAGCTGAGATTCCTTTGTTCAACACCTACACCTGGATGTGCCCTTGGAGCTGGTCCGTGACTTCGTTGCCAATTTTCCAGTAGAAGACAATCCTACTTCGATCTAAGTGCGAGGTGCTCAGATGGATATTTCCCCTACCACAATCAGGAAGATACAGATTCACTTATACAAAAGGTGACTATGATTTCTACATCTGTACCCTAGCTGATAGGCACATTCTGGCTATTTACAATATGATGGCAAAATTTCTTTTCGGCGATGAAATCAAGAAGTAAACGGCCAGGGTATTCACAAAAGAAATGTTAAAAGAAGCCCAAATTTGGGCATTGTTTGTAAGGACAAGATTGATCCATAAGCTCCATGGACATTAATTGTCATGGAAGACTGTTGTAGCTGAATGTTGTATAGCGGCGCAGCTGCCATTTCATCTTGAAAGACTCATTTTGTAAGAACTTGCACCGTTAAATTAGGAAATTAAATAATTAATTATGAATTTAAGGGAATAATTCCATAATTGACCTTGAATTAATATGGTAAGGTTAGAATAATTATCACAAGGGTGTAATAACGCTTAAAGTCGCTTTTCCCACGAAAAGTGCAGTTACCGATTCTGCTTCACGATATAAATGCGTACCGATGAAGTGTCCCAAAAAAAATTATAATAAGTGTATGAATATTCCTAGAATAATATATAAGACTGATATATCAAGTTTGGAGTCGAAATAATGAGAACTGACGTCAGAACTGATACCGGCTACGTAAAAACGCGTACCGGCAAAGTGCTGCGAAAATTATAATAAACTTATGACAAATCTTCGAAAAATGGCTAGGTTCAGAATCTAAAGTTTGAGATTAAAATAATTAGAGGAGCTATTAGTGCTAATACAGTAAGATTAAACTTAATGAGGATATAAAGGCTTAGTTCACAGAACCCTAGGCATATTTCAGCCTCTATGTAGTGACTCTTTTTGCTGCTGAACCTCTTCTTTACAGATTCATGGCCTTCCTTGCATGAGAAACCCCTCAAGTCATATCATTTTCTTTGGATTCTTTATCTCTAACCCTGTAGACACTTGAAAGCAACCTTGGGGTGGGAGAAAAATAGGTTCTTGAGAGTGTGTGCTCTGAGTTGTGGGTTGCCCACTGATTTGTGGTGGTGGAAGCCAATTTCTTGCTCATTGTGGGTTTAAGAAGTCATCTTCTGAAGGAGAAACACCAACTTGTGGAGTCAAATTCATGGCTTTGTGTTTGCTGCATTATGGAGCTGCATTGGAGGCTCCTTGACCACCTTTCATTTCTGTTTTGAGTCCTTGGGGGTATGTTCCTCATCTTTGTTCATGAGTTTCCTTGTTAAAGATCAAGTCTCTTCATGAAAAATGATAGGATTAAGTAGCCAGCATAAACACTGACTTAAATGTGTATAAAAATGCATGCTTGGACGTGTATAAGTGTTAAAAATGATGTCTTGGAGGGATATCTTCGTGAAATGCAAAGACTGCATTCTGTCGCGAGTTATCCGGATACTGGTATCCAGATATGGGGTTTGAGATATCTGAATATGGGGTTTGCAAGGTAAGCATTCGTGTCCTCGGATTAATCTGTTGCTTGTTCCACCGACCTCCATGAGAGGGTGGTTTATATTCATGTATGCTTATATGAAAGATGATATATGCATTGATACATGCCTGAGATATGTTGATATAACTGTTGATGTAATGTATGAATGTGATGTTAGTACTTGTACGATCAGGCAGCAACCCTAATGTACAAGGCATGAGGCAGGACCCCTCATGTTTGGTAGGTAGCAGACATGCATAAACCCTATCATGTTTCCTGGCCAGTTGAACCACACTTGCATACATGACATGAGATATGAGTTGTAGTATTTGGCTCGTTGAGCATAAGATAGGTTGTCATGATTTAACTGCCTTAACATGAACATGCATTGCAATTACTGCTTTTGAACTTATATATACACTTGTAAGTGAGCTTGGGGCGGAAGAGTCCTAGAGGACCCTATGTCTTACTGAAATTTCTTGTTAGAAATTTCACCCCGTGTTGGCGCACATTTCAGGTACAGGTACCATTGAGGTTGAGACCTCTGGCAGCAGGAGGCCGGAGTTGAGCTGACTGATGCATGTTTACTGTTTTATCTGTTTTACATGATTATGCCTGATTCTCATTCTATGGCTATTGTACTTGAGACTTGAGAGTTATGTTGTTTATTTGGTGAGCATGGGGGTTGTCCATTCCACATTGATTTTTGTTATGTTTGAGTTTATTTGAGTTGTATAATGTATCAGGATATTGTCCGGTCTACATGTTGTAGTTCCGTGACTAGATACGCATTTATTAAATGAGGTTATTCAGTTAGTCTTTTATTGCAATTTACATACAGGGGATATTTTGAAAAAGGATAAGTAATCAACTTGGTTAATTTAATATGTACATAATTGGAAAGAAAAAGTTAGCTTCCGCATTTATTTAGCTGCGTTATTACCATATGCATGTTTAATACACCGGGTGCAAACAGGGTGTTACACATTTACTCAGAGCTATATAAATGCTCTCAGTCTACTTTTGGGCCATTTTATTTCCCTTGTTTGTTGAAATTATTGTGTGATAGAGCTGGTGTTCCTTCTCTTCCAGATAATGAAGTTAAAATTCCCCATACCAAGGCATTTGATGTGATATGTTTGAAGAGAGTTGTAGAGACTGGATTTAAGAGAAAGAGGAAGGCAATTTGATAGTATCAACTATCCAAACACACACAAGAACAGAAATATACGTATGTATTTCAACGGCAATTTGAGAATGCCGGCAACTCCAGAAAAGAGATGAAGAAGGTTATCAGTTTGTTACAACTTAATTCGATAATCCCTACTGTACTCCTATCCCTGTATAATAAAGCAACAATTGTAATGGAAATACTCATATTGGGCTTCTCAACTAAGCCCAACTTATTTAGCCTATTACTAATACTTATGCACGTGGGCCTTCCTTCACGTAGCCCATTATCAGGTAAGTCATCTTCAGCCACTTCTTTTAGTCAAATAGTCTTCCATCCATTGTGGTCTTTTCTTCAAACGCTGCCCTCTCCTTTGTCCTCTGTTTCCATCTTCCCCCATCTATATTGTCGGTCTCTTCTTCTCCACCGCTTGTACTTGGTTCGTATCAATTTCCCCACCCCTTAAAGCCACGATCTTGTCCTCAAGATCGAAGCTTGGAAAATCTTGGCAAAGTTCAGAATAAGACACCCAGGTCGCGTCCTCCAAAGGGAACCCTTCCCATTGGATCAAAAGCTGTAAAGTCTCCTCTTTTCCCAACTGCAAAGCCCTAGTGCGAAGGATAGCTACGGGTCGCGTGATCGGGTGGTTGTCCCAACTCACCGGTGGTAGTGGAACGACATGAAAGGTGGGATTTTGGCGGTACGGTTTCAGCAGCGACACGTGAAATACAGGGTGGATGCGGGATTGTTCAGGTAATTGCAATCGGTAAGCCACCGGACCCAGGCGTTCGATCACCGGAAAGGGGCAGTAGAAGCGGCGACGGAGTTTCGAGAAAGTCTGGTTGCGCAAGGAGTTTTGGCGGTACGGTTGTAACTTCACAAGAACCTGATCCCCCACCGTGAACTGGATCTCCTGGCGTTTCTTGTCGGCTTGAGCCTTCATACGCTGGCTGATGCGGTGTAAATTCTCACGCAGCTGACGGATGATGGCATCGCGGCGGCTGAGCAGGGCATCAACAGCTTCCACGGTTGTGGAGTCGCCTTCATATGGCTGGATTCCAGGGGGTAGGCGTCCATAAACGGCCTGAAAAGGAGATGTCCCAATGGAGGAGTGATATGCCGAATTGTAAGAGAACTCAGCCCATGGTAAGTATCTAATCCATTCCTTGGGTGATTCCATAGCATAGCAGCGCAAATACTGTTCTAACCCTCTGTTCGTCACCTTAGTTTGGCCGTCTGTCTCTGGGTGATTGGCTGTGCTGTAACATAACTTGGTGCCACTTAATTGAGCCAACTCAGCCCAGAACTTGCTTACAAAGATGCGGTCCCTGTCGGAGATGATAGAACGTGGAATGCCATGTAATCGACAGATGCGGTCGACGAAAGCTGTGGCTACCTTCGTGGCTGTGAAATTCGGTGGTAGTGGTACAAAGTGGCTGTATTTGGACAACCGGTCAACCACCACCATGATCACAGTTTTTCCCTCCGACATTGGAAGTCCTACTATGAAGTCCATAGACAAATCCTCCCAAATAGCTTGGGGAACAGGGAGCGGTTGAAGCAAACCAGCTGGTGATAAAGGCTGATACTTTGTGACTTGGCAAACAGGACAAGTCCTTACAAACTCCTGGATATCCTGTTTCATCTTTGGCCAGTAGTACATAGGTATTACGCGGTGTAAAGTCTTCCTCACTCCTCCATGTCCTCCCATGAGCGATGAGTGAAATTCATGCAGTATTGCAATGCGTAGATCGGAATCAGAAGCTATTACAATACGACCTTTAAAATATACCAGGCACTCTCTATAACTGTAATGCTCATAACCTGCAACCCCGTGCTCAATATTTTCTTTTAACTGGATGAGTTCTTTTTTTGTTTGAACTTCTTCCTTAATTTGACTCAGCAGGTTGCTATTGACCTTAGTGATGAGCATAGCTGTGCTGGTTGTTCCTTCTGGTTGAGTTACCTCTTCAGGCCTCCTTGAGAGAGCATCGGCTACCTTGTTCCCGGCTCCAGGAACATACTCTATGGTATAGTCAGAGCCCAGTAATTTAACCAGGAAACGTTGCTGCTCAGGCATTTGTATCACCTGCCCCATCATCTCCCGGAGGCTCTTCTGGTCAGTCCTGATGACAAAAGAACCCCCCAACAAGTACTGCCTCCACTTGGCTACACCTTCTGTAATGGCGAACATCTCACGCACATACGTCGAGGCTTGCTGCATCTTCGGGTTAAGCTTCTTGCTGAAATAAGCGATTGGCTTATTATCCTGGCTCAACACTGCTCCAATGCCTACACCAGACGCATCAGTAGTCACTACAAAGGTCTTATTGAAGTCTGGGAGTGCCAGAATTGGTGGGTTGGACAGTCTGTACTTCAGTTCTACCATTGCCTTCTCAACCTCATCGTTCCAGCCAAAAGCATCCTTGTGTAGAAGGGCTGTCAATGGAGCTGCAATATGTGAGAAACCGCGGACGAATTTACGGTAGTAACCAGCAAGTCCAAGGAATCCGCGAAGTTGCTTAATAGTGGCAGGTCTGTTCCACTCTTTGATGGCCTGAATCTTCCCTGCATCTGGCCGTACCCCTTGGGCATCTACAATGTGCCCGAGGTAGTCTACTTCTCCCTGAGCAAATGCACACTTCGACCGTTTGGCATAAAGATGATGCTGCCTTAAACATTCCAGTACCTGCCGAAGATGGCCCACATGCTCTTCCATCGATTTACTGTAAACCAGTATATCATCAAAGAAGACGATGACAAATTTGCGCAAAAATTCTTGCAAAACAGAATTCATGATACCCTGGAACGTTGCAGGAGCGTTAGTCAGTCCAAAAGGCATGACAACAAATTCATAGTGATCGTGGTGAGTTCGAAAAGCTGTCTTGTAAATGTCTGAGGGAGCCATCCGCATTTGGTGATAACCGGAGCGCAAGTCCATCTTGGAAAAAATCAAGGATCCGGCTAACTCATCTAGCATTTCATCAACGGTGGGAATTGGAAAACGGTTGGGAATGGTCACTTGATTTAATGCTCGGTAATCGACACAAAATCTCCAAGTGCCGTCTTTTTTCTTCAACAACAAAACTGGGGAGGAGAAAGGGCTCAAGCTAGGCCTAATGACCCCTGTGTGTAACATCTCTTGCACCATCTTCTCAATTTCTTCTTTTTGAAAGTGTGGATACCGATATGGTCTCACGTTTACTGCTTTGGCTCCAGGTACCAGATGGATCTTATGGTCTTCCATTCGGACAGGTGGAAGTTGTTGTGGAGTCTCAAATACATCTGTGAACTCGTGTAGCACATCTTGTATCAAGGGGTGAGGAGGCTTCTCCCTTTCGTCTTCATGGAACCTGTCACTGCTGATAGCTTGCAATTGATAGCAAGTGGCAACAGCATCTGAATTAGTCAGCTTACGCAATTGATGCAACTCAATTGATTCAACCTGCATCTTTGGTTCTCTTTGGAGCTCGATAGTCTCACCATTCCGTATAAATTTTAGAGTCAAATCCTTATAGTTGGTAGTGATATCCCCAAATTCGGACAACCATTGTACTCCCAAAACCACATCAGCCCCTTGTATAGGAAGGACGAATAATTCTGGAAAAAATTCATACCCTTGTAGCCCAAGCCTTACTCCACTGCATACCCCTTTACACCCCCAAGCTTTCCCCATTGCCCACTAATACCTTGAATTGAGAGAAGGGTTTAACTTCCAATCCTAAAAACCGAACCAATCTCTCTTGTACAAAGTTGTGGGTAGAACCCCCATCCACCAACACTTGCACAGCCTTCTTATTAATGATCCCTTTCAACCTCAGCGTACTTGATGAATACTGACCGTCCATGGCATGTAAGCTAATTCCTGGTATCTCTTCCTCGCCCCCGATTTTTTCATTATCTACTTCCAGCACCTCATCTGTCTCTTCTTCCTCATCATTCCCTATCATGAGTAGGAACATTTGTCCCTTGCATACATGATTTCTATTGTACTTTTCATCACAGTAAAAACACAAGCCTTTCTCTCTTTTGTCTGCCATCTCTGCAGGTGACAACTTCTTGATTGGGATGGTATTTTTTAATAGGCTCGTTTGGTTTGCTGAATTGTTAATCATCCCTCTGGCAGGGGTTGGCAATAAACCAGGTTGGGTTGTTGCAACATTGCTGCTATACCCCTTCGAGCTTGCAAAGCGGTTGGGCACGCGATCATTGAGTTTATCTTCAACTACTTTGGCTAACTCCAAAGCATTTCCCAAAGAGTCAGGCAAATGCAACCGAACTTCTTTTCGAATTTCGGATTTGAGTCCTGATTCGAAATAACTCTGCAAGGTAAGGTCGTCAATTCCTATAATCTGATTGGCAAGTTTCTCAAACCTTTTCTGGTATTCCTCTACTGAAGTGTTCTGCTGTAATCTTCCTAATTCTCCTCTCAGATCCCGATACTTAGAAGGTCCAAATCTGGATCTCAGTGCTGTCAAAAATGCATCCCATGTTGTCAGCCGGTGATTCCTTTCCATCCAATGGAACCACTCCTCCGCCGGTCCATCCATTTGGAAGGCAGTAAGCGCGAGCTTATCAGCATCAGGCAAGTTATGGAAACCGTAGAACTGCTGAATCTTATGAATCCACGACTCAGGATTTCCATCAGAGAATCGAGGTACAGTAAACTTGACTGATTTGTACGCATTGTTGCCGAAGAATGTACCCAGACCAACTTCACTGCTAGCTCCTCCTTTTGTTTCTGTTTTCCCCTTTGTTTTCTGGTCTAATTTTGCTTCCATGACTGTTAATTTCAGATTCATGCCTTGTAACAGTTCTCCTAGTGCGCTGAATTGCTCTTCATGCCTGGAGATCTTTGCTAGGCACTCATCCATCAAATTCACCTTCACTGTCGAACGAGTTCCCTCCGCCATGTTAGTGGAACGGAAGTTTCTCTCAATGAAAGCACCAAATTGATAGTATCAACTATCCAAACACACACAAGAACAGAAATATACGTATGTATTTCAACGGCAATTTGAGAATGTCGGCAACTCCAGAAAAGAGATGAAGAAGGTTATCAGTTTGTTACAACTTAATTCGATAATCCCTACTGTACTCCTATCCCTGTATAATAAAGCAACAATTGTAATGGAAATACTCAGATTGGGCCTCTCAACTAAGCCCAACTTATTTAGCCTATTACTAATACTTATGCACGTGGGCCTTCCTTCACGTAGCCCATTATCAGGTAAGTCATCTTCAGCCACTTCTTTTAGTCAAATAGTCTTCCATCCATTGTGGTCTTTTCTTCAAACGCTGCCCACTCCTTTGTCCTCTGTTTCCATCTTCCCCCATCTCTATTGTCGGTCTCTTCTTCTCCACCGCTTGTACTTGGTTCGTATCAAAATTATAATAAACTTATGACAAATCTTAGAAAAATGGCTAGGTTCAAAATCTAAAGTTTGAGATTAAAATAATTAGAAGAGCTACTAGTGCTAATACAGTAAGATTAAACTTAATGAGGATATAAAGGCTTAGTTCACAGAACCCTAGGCATATTTTAGCCTCTATGTAGTGACTCCTTTGGCTGCTGAACCTCTTCTTTACAATTTCATGGCCTTTCTTGCATGAGAGACCCCTCAAGTCATCTCATTTTCTTTGGATTCTTTATCTCTAACCTTGTAGAAACTTGAGAGCAACCTTGGGGTGGGAGAAAAATGGGTTCTTGAGAGTGTGTGCTCTGAGTTGTGGGCTGCCCACTGATTTGTGGTGGTGGAAGCCAATTTCTTGCTCATTGTGGGTTTAAGAAGCCATCTTGTGAAGGAGAAACACCAACTTGTGGAGTCAAATTCATGGCTTTGTGTTTTCTGCATTATGAAGCTGCATTGGAAGCTCCTTGACCACCTTTCATTTCTGTTTTGAGTCCTTGGGGGTATGTTCCTCATCTTTGTTCATGAGTTTCCTTGTTAAAGATCAAGTCTCTTCATGAAAAATGATAGGATTAAGTAGCCAACATAAACACTGACTTAAATGTGTATAAAAATGCATGCTTGGACGTGTATAAGTGTTAAAAATGATGTCTTGGAGGGATATCTTCGAGAAATGCAAAGACTGCATTCTGTCGCGAATTATCCGGATACTGGTATCCAGATATGGGGTTTGAGATATCTGAATATGGAGTTTGCAAGGTAAGCATTCGTGTCCTCGGATCAATCTGTTGCTTGTTCCACCGACCTCCATGAGAGGGTGGTTTATATTCATGTATCCTTTTATGAAAGATGATATATGCATTGATACATGCCTGAGATATGTTGATATAATTGTTGATGTAATGTATGAATGTGATGTTAGTACTTGTACGATCAGGCAGCAACCCTAATGTACAAGGCATGAGGCAGGACCCATCATGTTTGGTAGCTAGCAGACATGCATAAACCCAATATATTTCCTGGCCAGTTGAACCACACTTGCATACATGACATGAGATATGAGTTGTAGTATTTGGCTAGTTGGCGCCACTAGGCGCCCAAGTCAAGGAGAAGTGGCGCTAGTTGGCGCCCAAAATGAGAAGGATGGCGCCAACTAGCGCCGAGTCACGGGAATTGGTTCCGAATTGCAGCATACATTGGGCAGGAAGTTGGCGCAAACGTGCGCCAAACCGGCGCCAACTGGCGCCGAGTTGCGGGATAGAAGTACCGTGTTATCTCGGGGGTATTTTTGGAAGAAGGAAAAGAGTCATATAAATAGGATTCTTTTTACAGAGTTAGGGATTCAGACCTATTTCTTCAGAAGTAGACCGACGACATAGCTCAGGAGGATTCTTCTACAGTTCTTCTTCTTCTCTTTTCTTCTTAATTTTATGCTTTTGAATATTGGATTATTTTTAGCCATGATTATGCTTGGCTAGTTTTCTTTTATTGTAGTTAGGGTCACAAACCCTATGTGAACCCTTGTTACGCGGATTGATTTATAATTTCTCGTTTATTTAATTATCTTTATTTCTACCTTGTTCGTATTTGATATTTTCTTTATTAGAATTGATCACTCTAATAGTTGATAATAGTCTGAGGGTTAGAACCCTAGATAGGGATATTGGGGTTTTCATCCTGAAAGGGGGTAGGATAACAGTTCGTATGCATGCTAGGAATAGATGTGTATTGAATTGCGGATGCCTAAATTATAGAGTTCATTGCTTAATTTTCATGAGGGGTTGCTAAGGGATTAGGATTCCAATTGGGGATCAAAGGGTTAAATTGCCAAGGGATTGGGATTTAACTAATTATTTTAGATAATAATTTATGCGAGTAATTTTATAAATTAATGTTGTAAATCAATCCAAAGTAAGAAGTGAGGATCATAAGGTGAGTGCGCTCTAGCTACAATACATTTCTCATATTTTTTTAAACCAATTCTCATTGTTATTGTTTTATTTCTCTTAAATAAAAATATAAAAACAAGTCTTTATTTTTATTTCATATTGTTACTAAAATCATTTCGCAATTTTTCCAAACAACAAACCGAGTTTTCCAACTTAAGGGGACTGGTTATTGTAGTACTTTGTTTACAATCCCTGTGGAGACGATACTCTACTTACACATTATATTACTTGTGCGATCGGTATACTTGCCGGAGAGCATCAAGTTTTTGGTGCCGTTGCGGGGGATTGCTAATTCCAATATTATAAATAACCGTTGATCTTTGAGATTGGATTTTTATTTTATTTTATTTTATTTTGTTCTATCTTATTTTGTGTTTGCATGTGCTACTAATTATTTTGTTTTCTGAGTTTATGCGAGGTAGACCTGCTCCTACAGATTTTGTGATTGATTCTGAAATTGCAAGAACTGAGAGGAGACTGAGGAAAGTTGCCAAGCAGATTATTTGGGAAGAATTCAAGAACATACATGTACAACCAATACAAGAAATGGAGGGTATCAACAATGCAAACAACCCACCTCCAAGATTGTTGGACACCATTCTGACTCTGGTGTTCAATAGGCCAAATTCAAGTACAATCAGGCCGACGGTGGAGGCAAACAATTTTGAGCTGAAGCCATATCTGATTACTTTGGTGGAAATGGTTCAATTTTCTGGTGCTGAGAGGGAAGATCCTCATGAGTTCATAGATCAATTTCTGATGATCTGTGACACTACCAAGCACAATGGAGTGTCTGCCGATGCTATCAGGCTGCGATTATTCCCTTTTGTTGTTAAGGGAAAAGCTCTCAGATGGATAGAGAGGCAGCCGGCTAATAGTATCATGACATGGGAAGACTTGTCCACAAAGTTCTTTGCCGAGTTCTTTTCTATGGAGAAGTACAACCAGCTGGTAAATGAGATCACAAACTTCCGCCAGTTTGAAGGAGAATCGCTGTGTGCAACCTGGAAGAGATTCCAGGAACTTAACCGGAAGTGTCCGCACTATGAGGGAGATGATGATAGAAAGGTAACAATCTTCTTTAATAGCATCTCTCCTGAAACAAGATTGGTGATAAATAGTGCAGCTGGGGGTTCTATTCGCATAGTACATCTGAGCAAGTCATTGACTTGATCAAGAAACTTGCAAGAAATGAGAATGAGAGCTTCCCAGTTCAGGCAAGGAAAGGAGTAATAAAGCTGGAAAGTAATGATGCTATGCTTGCTGAACAAAAGTTGTTGTCCAAAAAGTTTGACAGCTTGAATGAGAAGTTTGAGAAAATGCAAGTGTCCAAGGTTCAATCAATTTCTGTGATGTGTGAATACTGTAAGGAAGCTCATGAGTCTAATGAGTGTCCCACTCTAATGGGTGATAATCCACAGCAGTTGCAAGTGAATGGGGTTTGGTATGAGCAGAAGCCCCAACAAAATTTTCAAAGAAATCAGAGTTCTCCTGGCAAAAGTAATTTCAGAGGAGAGGTCAAGGAGGTGGTCTTGATTATAGTTCAAACAACTTTCTGCAACCTCCTCCTATTCCACAGAAGGAACTTTCTGATTTGGAGAGGTTAGTTGGACAAATGGCTCAACACTCCAATGCTTTTATGGAGGAGACTAGAGCCAATACAAAAAATACAAATGCTTTCATGGAAGAGACTAGGGCTAATACCATAAACATGAGTGCTTCAATCAGAAATCTGGAGAATCAAATTGGTCAGCTGGCCAAGCAAGTTGCTGATAGAACTCCAGGTAATTTCCCTAGTAACACAGTCACCAATCCAAGGGAGGATTGTATGTTTGTCACCACTAGAAGTGGCAAAGTGGTGGCTTCTCCAGAAAAGCCGAGCATAAATGTGGAAGCTGAGAAGAAGCTAGATAATGCAGGTGAGCCCGCAAAAGAAAAAGAAATTGAAAAACCTGCTGAAGTGGAGAAGCCAGTTGAAAAGAAGAAGTTTGAGCTGAGTCCTGAATATGTGAGAACCATAGCACCTTATCCTGAAAGGTTCAAGAAGGATGCTCAGAAGCAACAGTATGCCAGGTTCCTTGATATATTTAAAAAGCTTCATATCAATCTTCCATTTGCTGAAGCATTGGCTTGCATGCCTAATTATGCCAAGTTCATGAAGGACTTGTTATCAAAAAAGCATAAGCTGCAGGAATGCCAAACTGTAACACTCACTGAGGAGTGTAGTGCCATCATACAGAAGAAGTTCCCACCCAAACTCCGTGATCCAGGGAGTTTCAAAATTTCTATTGAAATTGGGGAAACAAAAATTGGCAGAGCATTATGCGATCTTGGGGCTAGCATTAATTTGATGCCCCTTTCTGTTCGTAAATCCTTGGGGATCACCGAGTTAAAGCCCACTTTGGCATCTCTTCAACTTGCTGATAAGTCTTTGAGGAAGCCTAGTGGTATTATTGAAGATGTTCTTGTAAAGGTAGACAAGTTCATCTTTCCTGCCGATTTTATGGTGTTGCACATGGAAGGGGGAGCCGAGATGCCTCTTTTGCTGGGTAAACCTTTCTTAGCTACATCTCGTGCACTGATTGATGTTGAAAGCGGGAAGCTTGAGCTAAGGATGAATGATGAGACCGTTACCATCAACGTCTTTGATTCTTTAAAACAGTCTTCTCACAAAGATGGTTGTTTTAGTCTTGAAGTAAAGGAAAAACAAAGTGCAGCGGATGATGCCAAGGAAGATGGTGCTATAAGGGTGGATTTGAAGGAGCTTCCTCAACCTCAAAAAAATGTCTTCTTGGGTGATAAGGAGGAAGTGATTGAAGCACTGAAGGAAGAGGAAACTGAATTGAAAAATAAAGATCCTTTTTCCCATATCAACAAAATTCTCAATGAGGATGATGACAAACCTGGGAGGAAATCCAAAAAGAGGCGTCATCCTATGCTGAAGAAGGTACTGAGAAAAGAAGTGGTGAAACTCTTTGATACGAGTTGGAAGAGACACCGGGAGCTGAAATTTGACAAAAGACACCGAGACTCTATCTCTCGGAAAAACCAAAGCTTCAAAGAGTTCCTCACATGGATTCATGGTTTGGATCAAATCTGGGAATGGTGGTCTCATACACCAAGGCATCCAACACCACCAGATCCTCCATTTGCTGAATCATCACACGCTGCTGAGGGGGATGACATGGAGGGTTGATCATATCTCCTTGCTGACGGAGATTTTGTATATTAGTTATTTTTCAGTTTTGTATTTTTTTTTTTTATTTCGTGTTGGTTTATTTCTCTCTGATGTTTTACTGTGTGCATTATAGTTTATTCTATATGCCACTGTTTGTTCTATTGTGTAGGTTTTTCTTCTTTCTCGTGGTTTAATTATTGCTGAGGACATCAATTCTCTAAATCTGGAAATGGTAGGCAGGCTTGCACCTGAGAACTGCAATTCTTCTATCAGGGGAGATACTCTAACTCTTTTAATTTTCTTAGTTAATTTTTATAGTTATTTTGTGTGATATATATAAAAAAAAATTGAACATGTTTTCTGAGCAAGTCTCAGGTTTGGATATGCTTCCCCTAGTTAAATTGCCTGATTCATCCTAGGAAACATGTTTTGTATGAACTTCTGGCATGATATTGTATGGGCATGAGTAGACTTCATGATTGCTCGTTTGTCTGAATTTTGTGTTTGAATGATTAATGATGCCTGATGTTTCTTTTGGAAGTCTAGCTTGACATCATAGCTGGTGAGGTTTTATGCTTAAACACTTATTTTATTCTGAGAGACCTCATTGTTATAGCATTCTAGAACTTGCTCTGTTTCTCTGAGATGCATGCATTGGTTGATATGATAAAGGCATTTTGTTCTTGTTAGCTATTGGCGAAAAAATAACCACCTGTATGAATTTTTCCATTGCTAACCCCTTTGAGCCTGAGCCTTTTTGTTCATAATTCCTGATTGATGGCTTAGCCTATATCCATGTGACTTACCTTAATTGAGATTGAATTACTGATGTGTTGAAAAATTAAACAAAGAAATTGAGGTAAGCTCCACAAGTAATTAGGGGAGGTAAAAAGGTAAAACAAAAGGGAGAAAAAGAAAAGAAAAAGCAAGAAAAAGGGAAAGGATGAATGTAAAGAAAAAAAGTGGTTGATAGGAATTAAAGAAATTAATTAGCAAAAATCATTGAGTTGAAGGTGTTAAAAATGTAAAAGTTTTTCAATCTCATTGTTGTTTGAGCTACTAACCATAAATTCCTACCCTTAAGCCTGGCCAAGTTA